>NC_079442.1:7530432-7577932 GCF_903798145.1 Danio aesculapii
AGCGTGAGTTATGTAGCCAGAGGTACATTCGTACTATGATAGTTCAGCCGTTTCATTTGAAACAGCGACGTAACTCAAGGCTGAACTATCATAGTATGATGCATAATTTGGGGAAAGAGAAATGTAATGACGAGTATTTCCCAAAACCCGTAATTTCTCTGTCGCATTGTTTGAACCAAGTTAGTTATATTGTAAAATGCCCATAATGATGCTCTAAATGGGGTGGTTACAACTTCTTTAGAGAGGAACTGCATAATTTCAAAAAATTTCAAAAACTATCAAAAAAATATGATAGGAAATACTGTGAAAATGTCCTTGCTCTCTCGACACCAGAACGCTTTTTGCTCGCATTTTCCGTCGACGTTAAACACCTTGTGATTAAAGGGTGCCTATGTGGTCGTGCACACACGCGCAAAACGCCAGGCGTAAAAGCGTCATTTTTAAAGAAACGCCTCATGCTCGTTTTTTTTGTTATGATGCGCCACGTCAAAACCTTCTCCACCAATCAGATTGGCACTGGTGTTCACATGCACGGAGCTGCTGAAGTTACCGTAAACAGCACATGGAGGTGCTCAAGCTGTCCTCTGTCAATGCGAGCGCACATTGAAGAAGATGCCCAGAGGCGATATGAATGTGGAGTTGCTTATTGCACTGGTGAACAATAATCATTTCTTCATCGCTAGAGCTGAAGCTGCTACTTGAACCATCCATGCTTGTTCGAATCACAACAAGTACAAAAACACAACAAGCGTGTAAACTTCCTGTCTTTGCTTTCAGTGTTACAAGCGGGTGTCAGAAGCTTATAGTTGTGCAGCGCCATCTTACGTCAAGGAGTGATTTTGCATGCTCTTCTGCTCGACGCCAGTGAAAATCGCTTGGGTTTGAATCCAGAAAAAACGTCTTGAAAAACACTGACGATAAACGCAAAAGAAAAGTGTCCTGGTGTGTACGAGCCTTTAAACATCACGGGAAAAATTTGAAAAAGAATTACAATTTATAACTAGAAAAGTAAAGTTCGTAAACAAAACTTTATAGTGGCTTGAGAAAGCCTAGTGTGAAAGTTTGAAGTAGTTTCAAAGTTTAAATAATTGAAGTAGTATTTAAGAGTTTGAAACAGTTGGCATAGATAGATAAGTACATACATGTTAGCCTGTTTCTAGTATGGATTGACATGTTTCTTGCTAGGCAGCTGATGGGGGGGGGGGTGTTCTAAATGGTCGCTAAGTGGTTGCTAGGGTATTCTGAATGGCTGCTAAGTTGTTGCTAGGTTGTTGCTTGGGTGTTCTGAGTAGTTGCTAGGCGGTTGCTAAGGTGTTGCTACGTGGTTGCTAAGGTGTTGCTAGATGGTTGCTAAGGAGTTCCTAGGTTGTTGCTAGGGTGTTCTATGTGGTTGCTAAGGCATTGCTAAGGTTCTGCGTGGTTGCTAGGCGGTTACTAGAGTGTTCTAGGTGGTTACTAAGGTGTTGCTAAGGTGTTCTGAGTGGTCGCTAAGGTTTTGCTAGGCAGTTGCTAAGGTGTTATGAGCAGTTGCTAACATAAATTACCATGGTTCTAGTGTGAATTAGCATGTTGTTAGCATGTTTCTAGCATAAATTAGCTTGTTGTTAGCATTGGTTCTAGTATGAATTAGCAAGTTGCTAGCATGTTTCTATTAGAAACTAACATGCTGTTAGCATGACTTTAGTATGAATTAGCATGTTGCTAGTATGATTAGTATGTTTGTTAGTATATTGTTAGTATGGATTGGCATGTTGTTAGTATGTTCAATGTAAAGTCAATGGCAGTTTTTTACAATTGAAGTCTATGGGACAGTTGCTAAGGTGCCGTAAGTGGTTGCTAGGGTGTGGCTAGTAAGTTGAAAGGTCATTGGTAGATTGGTAGTCTGAGTTAAATGAGCATAACCTTAAGCCTGTATGACAGTCTGGTGCAAAGTTATGAGGTCACAAATTTTGGTCCAATGTTAAGTCAATGGGACTTTTCTGAATTTTCCGGGTCAGTTTTGGGAAAACTGTAAGCCAGATCAGTTTGAAAAGATATAGCAACCCGAGTCAGAGCAGTTTAGAGGTTTGGTGTTAGTTTGGTTTGCTAGTATGAACGTTCTAGGAGGAGATGCATATAGAAATTAGTCTCAGAAGAAGAAGAAGCTTATGTAGTATAACAGTATGTTGGCTTTATCAAGCCACCATAATAACCATTTCATGCTCATTTGCTGTTGAGGAAAGAGTTAAATATTATTATCCAGTTTCTAGGCTTACAACCCATTTTTTATCCTGTGACGTGAAGGGGGAAAGACAGAAGCAGACAAAATGCCTCATTATCTTACCAGCGAGTCAATATTTGTGGTGAAGAACACTAGCCTTACCTAAGCCAGATGGATGCTGATGAGTGCTTTCTTTTCCTTCCCACACTCGTTCGTTTCGGAGAACATGTGCAGTCAGATCTTGCATTCAGAATAATGGCAGCATTATACTAGCTGTAGCATCTGTTGGCAACCTGTATTGATTGTTTACCCAGACGACCATATGCCATATATCTGCTTAAGGTATGCTTCCAGAGGACTGAAGATTTATAACAGGGTATTTACATGTTGTTGAAATTCTACCAGAGAATGATTCAGTTTTTTATGGAAAAGAGATGTTTGTTGGCCATCCTTGATTTTTTGGCCAGCAGAGTTTAGTTCTAGCCCTAATTAAATCAATGGTGTCTAGATACCACGGTATGTTTTAACGGTATTACTACTTTTATCGATACCACTTATCGGTTCCACTTATAGACTCTGTTGGGCCTTTTACACAGATCTTCCAACTGCATGTGGCGTTATTTCAATGACAAACATCGCGAGCGCAGTATTACAAGTCGAGATCGCATTTATGGAACACGGGCATGCTAATCTCTATGCTTGCGTGCCGATTTCCTCTGTTCCTGCACAAAATTTCTCTCCAATAAACGCTGCTGAAGTGCGATTTAGTGCGTTTATGTAACAAGTATGTCTCCAACATTTATTACATTTGCTAGGAATATTTATAAATGTCTCCAATAGACCTACAGAGCAGCATTGAGTAAAGTGAAACAGCCATAAACTCCAGCAAGATAAAGTCATCTATACATTTTAAAATATTAAAAAGCATTATCTATAAAGTATAATTATGGAAACTGTGTTCATCTTAACTGAAAGCTTTGCCGTGTTTGCTAGCCTCACGTATCACGCACCTGTCAGTCAGTCAGCATGCACCTTAAAGGGTTAAACAAATAACGCACAGCACTACTATGATTACAGAAAAGTTTGCGCTGTTATAACTCGCTTTCCTTTTAACACGTTTTGGTGAGTTTATAACCCACTATTAAAAAAACAACAATGACTGAATGTTTTGAATGAGTAGTAATGTAGCAGTGGCGGGGTGAATTTTGGTGTGGCGCCCCGCCATGGAGGAATGAATGTAACGGAAACCATGACTTTATTTTACCATTACGTTTTTATTGTAAAATACCAATAATTGTAAAACAAATAAATATTTTTTTTTTTCCTGTAAAAGAATGTAGAGAAAAATCTTTTTCTGGAGGAAAATCAACATGTTTGCCTTCTGTCGGGATCTTTCTTTCTTTATTGTGCTCCCTGCAGTTAAAAATACCCTCTTTGAGCTGCAAAATGCAGTTAAATGAGATCATGTTTATGATTTATCATTAATGCATTCACATAAATGAGTAAACAGTGTTTTAAGAGTTAACTGTGTTTTCAATACAGTTTTGGAGCATCTTGCAATGTAAAAATAATTTTTTTTAACAAGCATAGTTTATTAACAGGCTATTGATAGGCTATACTTGTAAATACAGCTGATGTAAAAGCATTTTTAATGTTAATTAAGATTTATTGAGGCTACTGCAGAAAAATACTGTTTTCATTGTAAGCAAAGGTGTGTGTTTATTTGGCCAAGGGCGTAGGTTTGCACTAGACATTGGTGGGGATGGGTGAATATATATATATATATATATATATATATATATATATATATATATATATATATATATATATATATATATATATATATATATATATATATATATATATATATATATATATATATATATATATATGCTATTAATTATATAACTTATATTAAAATATATTATTAATTAATCCTCTCTTCACTCAATTTATTAAGTAAATAAATAGTCAGGCCCATATCCAAGGGTAGTTTGAAAGACCAAAAGTTGAATTATTCATATTTGTAATTTTTTTTAGTGTTCAAATGGCCAAATTCTGACTGAGGAAAGTTGAATGTGCTGGCCAGTTTTTTATTTAAAACAAATTTTAATAGATTTCTAAAAACAATAAAAATGAAATGATAGATGATAATAAATTTGTATTTTAAAATACATATTATTATTATTAATATTATTTAAAAGTGTTTCTTCAATATTTCTTTATTGGAAATTTTCATTAGTTGTAAAACTGTAATATAAAACTTACAGTTTAAATGCATATTTGTAAATAAACAAATTTAACTTTTACTTAAAATAGTATGCTAAGCAAATTGACAAAATGGTAGGAAATATTTTTGGTACATCATAAAGTGTGGTTATGATAACCAACCGACAAGCTAATCCAGCAAAGATTAGTTCTTAAAAATGCTACTCTGAGAGATTAAAGAACTGGCAGGGATCTTATACTTTTACATTTAGCAGTTAGTTTTCAGGCCATATTATTCACATTATTCACTATATCAGTCTGCTTTAACGATAGACTGTGCATTAAATCGGGGAAAAAAGACGAGCATTACTGGCATTATCATGATGGACTCATTCAGTAGCGAACATGTGTTTATGTGACTTACACTTTTCGTTGAAAAAGCCTAATGACTACCTTTCTTTTTTGCTGCCACGATCATCGCGTGTGTGTGTTACCCAACACACCTTATTCTTGCACGAGAAAAATAACAATCCACTGCATTTGGCGCTGCTTGTGTCTAAACGCAGCCACACCCCCTCACATGACAGCAGGGAATAGCACAGCCTATCAAAATGTCCATATGTGTTTTGGGGGCTGGAGTATCCGAGGAGAAATCGTGATTTAACCCTTTCTGCATGTCATTGACAGTGCGATTTTTTTTTTGGAGCGGATTAAATTATTCGTGGGGACATTTCAATGGTCGGTGGATATTGGTGGGGACACATCCCCTCTGTCCACCCTAAATCTACGCCCCTGTATTTAACTATTAATATAATACTAATTTAGGTGATTGATTGCTGGCATAACGATGTGGATGATGTAACGTTACTGTTAGTAGCTAGGCAGTCAAAAACTTTTCATTTGTCTTTCTGCAGTTAAAGCACTTTTGAAAGATCTATTCACTTAGCCAAATAGCTTGCGTTTCTGCTTATAGAAGAAAACAACTTAGGAAACTCAGGAAATACAACCTGTTTGGTTCACTCCGCAAACTTACGAGCTGTGTGTGTGTGAGTCTGTGTCGCGAGCTATGTCTGTACACTTAGCACGAGCCTCCACGCACGCACAATGCGCACGCACAACCGAGAACTGTGAAGGCTTTTATATTGACGCGCTCACCTGAAACATGAGCATTTCTTATGTGAGATTGCCAATGTGCAGATAAGTATCAAATATCGTAACTTAGAAAAGGTTTGACAGTTAAATTTTGCTACTGTAATTATTTTACTACTGTTTATTCAGCAGTAATACTCCAGTACCAATAGCAGAACTGTTAATGTCAGAGCTTATCAATACTTCGGTCTTTTATAATGAGCGGTGCCTCTAGATGTGCCCTCCCACCCGGGTTGACTTTCTTGCGTGACTCGCCATCCCATGCAATCCCCAAAAAAATCTTCTTTTCGTTGAACAGAAATTGGGGTAATTTACATAATGACATGCTATAATGCTTGCTCCTTTGTCAGTAACACCGCTCCCAAATCTGGCCTGAAACTGCAGGCGCTGTGGATATATCTCAGCGAAACACATTTGAGCCAGCTAATCTTTAGGAACGCTAGAAACTTCCAGGCAGGTGTATTAAAGCTAAAATCTGCAGCAAAGTGGCACTCCAGAAGCAGGATTGGACACCTGTTATATATAAGAGAGAAAAATCCCCTGGAGCTTCCTAGAGTTGAGTGTATTTCTTAAGGGTGCAATGGAGATGTTCGTGGCTTTCTTCTTGTGGGTTCAGCAACAAATATCTGTTCACACATTTCAGAAGGTACAGAGAAATTTAGCAAAGAAACGGATAAATCATGGATCTTGGATTGAATAGTGTGAAGCGCTGCTGGAATCTATAAACTATGCAGTTCACTATGGCTTCAAAATACAGGCAGTGCCACTGTAGTTTGTAAACGGTAGTATTGTCATTAATACTTCTACAATAGCTAATGCATACCTGTCAACCCTCCCGTTTTTTTCGGGAGTCTCCCATATTTTACAGTTTTATCCTGCTATCATCCTGTAAATATTTTCCCATAGCTATTTCTCCCGTATTTTCAGATTTTCTCTGAAGGGTTGGCAATAAACATTAAAGGGTCAATCCTCCCTATACGCAACCCATACCTCCAAACCACCAGGGGGCACCCCTTGCTCTTAAATGTGAGTCTGTTCTGTGCTTTTTTTTTTTATTTAGGCATAAAAACACGTTAAAATAAATATAAAAACAGCAGGATTCCCTTCCTTTTCTTTACAGGTCCTGTTGCCCCTACTATGCAATCCTCAAAACAGTCATGTATTGGTGCGTGACTGTCAGCTGACGCGCTCCATAGTAATAAACAGACACTGTTTCCCGAACGGATTCTGTACACGTGATTTGAAGCGGAGAGAAAGTCTGGGTTTTGGCTGCGTGTTTAACCTTTGAACCTATCTTGAACAGACATATACACATAATTAATAATAATAACATCTACAGATGTCGATCTTGCTGGGGTTTTTTTTCTAAACAACTAATTTCGTCCTAAATGAGCATAAAAAGTTAGGAAAGCAATCGAATGCTTTCATTATAACGTTAGATGTGTGCATTTTTAAAGCGACTTCTCTGTTATTTAATGTAATCAAACAAAAAATCCCAATAAATGAGAGATTCATTCGTTGCTGTTTAAACAACATGTGTAAGTTATACAGTGAAGAAACGGCTAATGAGATTTGATAGCTTGATTCTATTTCTTTATAATAGCTATAATTTTAATAAGCTGAACTGTTTGCTAATTTATTTGCTGCTAATGTATACTATTTATTTTTTCTTTATTTTTATTTTAGTTTTCATTTTTAACTGTTTGAGGTAAGGATATCCCTTATTATGGTGGACATTTCCCTTATTTTCACATCCCAATGTTGACTGTTGACAGGTATGTTAATGTTGTACGTGGAAAAGTCACTAAATGGCCACACATTTGTGCTGGTAAATTAATAGACTATTTTAATTTGAACAGTCTGTGGAGCCCTTTAAGGCTGCAAAACTGTGTTCGAACATGCATCTGAATCAGTTCATTTCTGTTCCTGTCAATATGATTTAGCTACAGTGACCACGACAATCTCTTAAAAAGAATAACCAAGTGAATTTCACCAAGTAAAATTTTACCCCCCCCCCCCCCCAAAAAAAAACTAAACAAACAATAGATATGGTATGATCAATGACTGATTGATTGATTGATTGATTGATTGATTGATTATTGCAATAACAGGTAGAGAGTCACAGTAGCCTACATACAAATAAAACAGAGTGTCTGTACAAATAATACTTTTTCAATAATAATGGAATTATAAATTAAATGCAAGTATTATAACATATTGTATATATAGTTATTTCGTAGATTTGAACTGTGAATAAGAGCGCATGGTGGCTCAATGCTGTCGCCTGACAGCAAGAAGGTCTCTGGTTTGAGTCCCGGCTAGGCCAGTTGGCATTTCTTTGCAGAGTTTGCATGTTCTCCCAGTGTTGGCGTGGATTTTTTGTCTCCGGTTTCCCCCACAGACCAAAGACATGTGCTTTAGGTGGATTGGGTAACAAAATTATCCGTAGTGTATGATTGTGTGTGAATGCGAGAGTGTATGGGTGTTTCCCAGTACTGGGTTGCAGCTGGAAGGGTATCCGCTGCATAAAACATATGCTGGAATAGTTGGTGGTTCATTCTGAGGTGGCAACCCCTGATAAATAGGGGACTAAGTTGATGGAAAATTAATAAATTAATGCAGTTTCACAATACTACTTGGTATCGTGATGCTCCAGCGTTAATGCGCATTTTGAAGTGTCGCATGAAAAACGAGTGATGGAAATGGCCAATTTTGAATTTAAAAAATCTGAATCATATAATTTGCAAAACAAAAAAAAACAATATACTCGCTTGAGGTGGTTTTGAACCTGTCGAAAAAGTGTTAATGCGAATAATGGGAGATGGAAATGCATTTGACGAATAATCTCTGACGTAGAGAACATTACACCCATGTGACTAATCAACTGACTCCATTATGCTTGCCTTGTTTACTGTTGGTTACTAGGTTACCAATACTGCAGTCAGCTGCTCTAATAACTTGATGGAAGCGCGCCTTATTCATGTTTGTTTTTGCTTCACATTAGGATGGAAACTGTTTTCACTCAGGACTGACTTTCTAATTAATCATTTTGCCGGCGGCATGGTGGCTCAGCGGTTAGCACTGTCGTCTTACAGCAAGAAGGTCATTGGTTCACCCCGTGTTGGCGTGGGTTTCTTTCGGGTGCTCTGGTTTCCTTCACAGTCAAAAGACATGCGCTATAGGTGAATTGGGTAAACAATTGTTCATAGTGTATGAGTGTGTGTGTGAATTTGAGAGTGTATGAGTGTAATGGGTTGTGACTGGAAGGGCATCCGCTGCATACAACATATGCCGGAATAGTTGGCGATTCATTCCGCTGTGGTGCCTCCTGATAAATAAGGGACTAAGCCTAAGGAAAATGAATGAATGAATGAAAAATTTTGCCTTCAAAAACAATTCTAAGGACCCGTTTCCACTGAGTGGTACAGTTTTGGTAAAGTATTGTACTTGTCTATTTATACTGTCAGAAGTACCAATATAGCAAACCATTATGTATCACCTTTCCACTTTTCAGTATGGTACCCAAATGATGGTTGACTTGCTGCTGAATGCTACTGGTTTACAGAGATTTGTCGCTTTTCATGTGTAAAAATCCAGGAGAACGACAACACAGGAAGTGTCGTTTTACAATACACAGTCGAAACGCAACACAATAATGCACATCAAAGCCACGAGCAAACAAAGTCTGTCTCTTCTTGTGACAAACAGACACATGCTAAAAAACTTCTGTGCAGTATGTGCTGTATGTAGATTCTCTCATGCCAGAATCTGATGTACTGGATGTCCTCCATTGTTGTCCTAGAGGCCAAAGTGTGTAGAAAGTGCAAGGAACACTACGTCCTCTCTCTAGTTTACATTTGTAATAATGAACTTGAAACATGTGAACATGATAAACCCTAAGAACATGGCAAATTAGTAATCTGTCAATGGTAGCTTAGTTAAAAATGACCAGTGTTTCAGAATATTTTCTTTGGTTGCTGCAATATTGAATTGGTCAATATTAGCTGATGCATATGCATGAGGAGATAGAATGTTGCTCAGAATGGTTATCAAAGTGTCAATCATCAAAGTTTTGAGACTGGGTCATAGGGACTTTGGCCCTGTATTTAACCTATTATCACTCTTGAAACTTTTTATATCGATTGTTCTCTAGTGAATTAAAATGGCTTAAGGGGGCCAAAAATATTGACCTTAAAATGGCTTAAAAAAATCAAGAACTGCTTTTATTGTAGCCGAAATCAAACAAATAATACATTTTCCAGAAGAAAAAATATTATAGGAAATACAGTGAAAAATCCTTGATCTGTTAAACATCATTTGGGAAATATTTAAAAAGAATTCACAGGAGGGCTAATCATTTTGACTTGTGTATATATATATATATATATATATATATATATATATATATATATATATATATATATATATATATATATATATATATATATATATATATATATATATATATATATATATATATATATATATTGCTTCTCTTTTGTTTGTTTTTTAACCCAAACTTTGGTAAAATATGGACAAACACATCCCAAGTGACTTGAAAGATCTATGATTTGGCAAGTGTTGCATTAATAGAAGGTAATTTAATGCAAGATGCTATACATTTTATTGATGTATTGACATTTCTCTATTGATTTCTAAGGAAGTCAATAAAGCACTGTGGTCTGGAGAAAGAGTCCTCACATATAATAATGAAGACAGATATAGCTTTTTGTGCTGACCCCATCCTGCCCTTCATATTGACCGCAGAATGCCCATGGGAATGCAATGCTTTCTCAGGTGTAAGCTGGGGCAGAACTTTTTACAAAAAGCAGGATATTCAGGCAGACAGAGCACTGACACTGTGCTTTTCATCAGGCATCTGCAATCACAGCATGACCTGGCAACCTGGCCCTTTGAGTTGCTGGGCGATTGCAACCTTTTTTCAATCAGCAATTTTCTACCACAATTCCTAAAAATGTGTTTTTAGTTATATTTTAGCGTTTATTTACCTCCCATCTGATTGTTAGTCACAGTATGGCACACGTAATGAATCTAAATAAGTTTGGATGCTTCCAAGCTGCTTTTTTTTTAAGTGCAAGACAATCTGTCTAGTATAATTTCCTTTTGTTGATGACATTTTTGGAGAGCAAGAAAAATAAATAAATTTCTCATTTTCAGCAATGTGAGAAGACTACCATATTGGGAATTTCAAAAAAAAAAAAAATGCTGTTACTTATATATTTTTATATTTTTTCATCTGTTTGTCATGGTGTACTGCGGCACACATAATGAATCTAAATAATATTGGATGCTTTAGGGACGGGCGATACAACAATTTTTTTATGCAATACGATGCCAATACTTTTTGGTAACATTTTTATCATACCAATATCGATGCCACTTATTATTTAAAATGTTAATGTAATTTTTCAAAATAATGTTATTAAAAAATTGTTAAATGTGTATATATATATATATATATATATATATATATATATATATATATATATATATATATATATATATATATATATATATATATATATATATATATATATATATATATATATATATATATACAGGTATGCACAAATTATTAAAATATAGCTATATATATATATATATATATATATATATATATATATATATATATATATATATATATATATATATATATATATATATATATAGCTATAATATATATGTGCACATCCCTAGCTTTTTTATTTTTATGTGCAAGACAATCTGTGCAGTATAATTTCATCTTCCTGACAAAATCTTTGGACATTAAGGCCCCATCCCAATTCTACCCCTTAACCCCTTAACCCCTACCTCTCGTTTGCGCATGCATGCCAAGGGGTAGGGGTGTCCCAATTCTCTTTAGCTTGAAGGCGTAGGGCTAAGGGGAAGGGGTGAATACCCCTTCGAACGAAGATTTTTCAGGACCACACTCGAAACCAAGGGGTAAGAAAATTTCCCAGAATACTCCAGCCACAACGGCAGTATTGCTGAACCCGGAAGTAAGGAAATCCACAAAGGAGTATTTTTTGTCATTATTACAAATTTTTACGACAAACAAACATATGTTTTAATATATTCATAACCGCGTTCATGTTTTACCGTCATGCTTTTTAAAAAAACGCAAAAAAAACTGTACAGCAGTCCCACAACATTCTGACACTCGATGACACTGGAATACCCTGTCAGAAAAGTCTAGTGGCTGGGAATGAGCATTTTACAGTGTCTGCTATAATGTTAATGTTGTGTTTACAAAGATGAATATGGCCACTGTGTTAAATGGACAGTATTACGATCTTATTGCTACATTATATCGTTATGATAACATAATATATGCCTTCAGTAATTTCCTGAAGATAAATACCAAAAAATAACACAACCGGAATAACTACAGCAGTCGCGATCGTCTAATCTCACATGAAGCAATAGCTCACGATGACATATGTTGACATGTGCAGGTGCTGTAGTGCTGTCCCAGTTCTTAGGGGTAAATTTTGAAGCCCTTCCTCTTCACACTTGTTTGTAAGGGCCAAGGGGAAGGGGAATGGGTACAAAAATAGAATTGGGATTGGGCCTAAGACTCCTTCTTTATTTTCAGCTTCTGTATCTGATCATTAAGCCTGCATGGGTAATTTAAAAACTAGCATTTTCATTCCCAGATATTTTGTTCCGAACACAGAGCCAGGAAAAACGAAACCCTGCCTCACTAACATATGTGTTACCTGACCTACCTATAGTACGCTACATAGCTCCAAATAAATGTTTATGAAGTAAAGATGTTTTAATCTGAGAGACAGGGGCCGTCATGGGCCGTATGACAACCTTTTGCTGATGAAATTAAAGGGGGGGGTTCCTAGTCGCAGACGAAAATAAAGAGCTGGGGAGGGGGGTATAGGACGGAGAGGAGGAGTGTCGCAAACGAAAGTTGATTGGTCGATAAGGTTTGGTGCTGTTCGGGGACTAAAATGAAAGGACGGGGTTTGGGGGGGGGGTTGTCGTGGACTAAAGGGAGCATTTCCCTCCCTAGCGGTGCCCCTGCTGAGATGTAACCACACCAACTAACATAGGCTTATTCCGAAAACGTAGCCCTATATACAATTCTGGAGATTACGAATTATGTAGCCAGAGGAATGTATGGCTTCATTTCGTCTTTAAAAAAAAAACAATACGGGGTGGCATGACGCCGTTCCTTTTAGCTCTTACCAGCTGACTGCTCACCTATATGTGGATTGCGTTTCCCATTGTGACCTATTTGTCCAGTAGCTTGCCATGTACGTCGGTGGACTTGAGACGCAGAGTTGATCATGATGACGGGGTTCGAGTCCGGCGAAGAACGATTCCAGAAAGCGGGTATGAAATAAACAGAAGCCAAAAAAAATCAAATAAACATGTAAATAACAGAGTGAGAATGTGGTAAAATCTGAAAACATGGTAAAAATCAAGCAGCCGTGAGGACTTTTCCTTTTCTGGATTGCTTTTGATAACACTGTTGGCTGTGAAATTCTAAGATGAGCCAAAAAACAGGGAGAACTTTCGGGTATCTTCAAAGCAGAATCCTTTAATAAGAAGAACTCAGCATTGCTGTGGCGTCATCGAAAGAACTCTTAACTAGTACAGCAGACACTAAGTTTTTATACATTTTACAGACAGTGATACATAGAGGTGGGGAAAATTCTAAACAAAGCATGCAAATGAAGTTGTTGTCAGCAGGGTAACTTGCGTTTCCAGACGCGATCTCTTCAGCATATAAGAACTCATTCGTGATACATTTTAGAATGAACACAAAGCATGCAAATGGAGTACTGGAGACAGAACCTGTCCAGTTGACCAGCTTGAAAGTGTTATTTTGCCATTTGTTAGACAATAGACACAGCTGTGCTTTGTCTACCACTACTGGGTTGCAGCTGGAAGAGCATCCGCTGCTTAAAACATATCCTGGAATATTTGACGGTTCATTCTGCTGTGGCAACCCCTGATAAATAAGGGACTAAGCCGAAGAAAAATGAATGAATGAATTTACAAAAACCACCAGAGGGCGCTCTCGGCTGACTGATCTACTGACTGACCAACAGACCAATCTCCCCACCCTTCCCCTTCCCTAAACCTACCAATAATGTTTTAAAAAGCACCAGTTGAACCGATCACCCTTCCCTAAACCCAACTGACAGTTTTAAAAAGCAATTCAGAAAAAAAAGCCCTGATTTTTACCAGGTTTTCAGATTTTTCTACATTCTCACTCTGTTATTCACTTGATTAATTATAGTTTTTTTTTTTTTTTGCTTTTGTTTTGTCTTACCTGCTTTTTGGAACCATTCTTTACCGGCCTCGAACACCGTTGCCGCAGTCAACTCCGCTCTGCATTTCAAGTCTGCCAACATACATGGTCCCCGAAGCGTTCATTTTAATAATGAAATGCAGCCATACGTTCCTCTGGCTACATAATTCTCGATCTCCAGAAATGTATATGGGGGACGTTTTCAGAATGAGCCCATGTTGAACAAAACATGCACTAATTGCCCCGCCCTAAAGGCATTCCATGTAATGCGTAATGTAATGTGTGTGTTTATGTTCCATGTTTCCAGTAGTGAAGAAAAGTCATTTTGAGGGGGGAGGAAAAGTTTAGGTGTTTGATTAAAGATTATGAGGTCAAAATCAATTTTGACAAAATAATAATGTGCACAGATACATCGTTTATAACAAGCAGTACTATATACATTAAAATGGGGAAATAAGTATTGAACACGTCACCATTTTTCTAAGAAAACATATTTCTAATGGTGCTGTTGGCTTGAAATTTTCACCGGATGTTGGTAACAACCAAAGAAATCCACATATGCAACAAAAACAAAACTAAGTTATGTGTTATAAAATGGAATGACACAAGTATTGAACACATGAAGAAAGGGAGGGGTAGAAAGACAGCGAAAGCCCAGACAGCAGCTGAAATCTCTCAGTAGTTCTTCAGCAACCCCTCTGCCCTTCGTCATTGTAAATTAATATTATATGCTTCAGTTCAACATTTCAGCAAGACAATGATCGAAAAAACAGCCAATGAAACTCTCAAATGCTTTCAGAGAAAGAAAATAAAGCTGTAGAATGGTCTAGCTAGTCACCTGACTTGAATCCAATAGAAAATACAAAATAAATCTCAGATTTGATAGATAAGACCCGAAGAACCATAAAGATTTTAGACACTCTGTTGAAGTCTGTGAAAAAATCACACCTGAGCAATGCATGTGACTTTATTCTCAATATGAGAGGCGTATTTCAGCTGCCATCACCATAAAAGAAGCCTTTAATATAAAGTATTAAATACATTCCAATAGTTATTCAGATTTTTTTGTTTTGTTTTATTTTTATGTTTGTATTGTTTGGGTTTGTATCAAAATCTTGTTCAATTTCATGTCATCAGCTCCTTTGGAAATATTATTCCCAGGAAAAATACATGGTGTGTTGAATACTCATTTCCCCCACGATATAAATATAAGTAGAGTCATTTTTGATTTCATGCTGACTTTTGAATCTATTTCTATAGTATGAGCACTGGTAGTGATGTTTGAAGTAAAAATTTACATGATTTTCCTGCAAGGCCAAAAGCAATTGCATTACAACGTTACAACACTGAAGATTGGTGGTTAGAAAACAATCATGTAGATGCTTTTTATGATTACGGGAAGAGCTGATAAATGGAATGAACCCTCTCTCTCTCTCTCTCTCTCTTCCTCTGTGCTGTGATTCTGTGAGCAATAAGCTACCTAAATCCCCCATCCCTGGATTACAGTTCTGAGGGGATTTAAGTGTCGGCTTGACAGGTGTTTGCACAGTCAATAAGTTAGCATCTTTACTAGTACGGCATCTCACAGCATGTCATCAGAAAGGCAGATCCACCCTAGACTGGAGATGCCGAAACCGCTCTGATGTCTGCGAGATTATCAGTCAAGTCCTGCGGGTTTGGACGTGTAGCTTATGTTCTTGCCGTCCCTTGAAACGTTGGATGGAGGTTTGCCTGAAGCTTGGTTTGAAAGAGTGATTGCGAGGATATAAAGGGAAGAAGCGAAAAAAAAAAAAAAACAAGGACATACTAGAAAGTCATCAACAACTCGGAGGGATGTGTGCCGCTGTCTTGCCTGCCAGCTCGGTCACTTCTGTTGTGATGCCCCCAGCATTAGTGCCTGAAATGAAACAAGTACATGCTACTAAATCGGCAACTCCACCGGTCCGAGTACCAAGCCCAGTGGTGGCATCAGTCTGCTCGAAGGCACTCCACAAGCTGACCCTGTCAAGACTCCTTGCGGGGTTCTTTTGGACTGGAGATAATACTGTGTATGGATCCAAATGGAGGCTTGGCTTATTTGGTAAGACGACCTGCAGAAATGGATGATTTCCACCTTTTTTAATCGAGTTGTTTCAGTTTAATTGATCAAACTTGAAAATCGGCTTGTTTTTGAAATAATTTTCTTGAGGGATTTTGATTTGCTTATTAACCTGCAGCCAATTCGTCACATTTGCAATTAATCATGCATTCCGACCAATATGTTGAGGCAAGTAATAGGTTTATGTGTTCAATATATTGACTATTGGCTATTTTATATTCTAAAATTCAGTCCAAGCGCTGATTTGGTGTTGATCCAGGGCAGCTAAGCCTTAGGGGCCGTCCCAATACACATCTTCTGGATCTTTGGACTTGATCACTTGTTTGCTAGCATGACCTATTTGCTATATTTGGTTCAAGTGTTAAAGTGTTTAGCACTACGGTGTTTGGTACTTTTTATTGTTTAATGGGACACACTTACAACCTAGTGTTGTAAAAAGTTTTATTTTGGTTTTTAATACTTTGCTAGTAGTTGTAATTGCTTTACAAAAGACACATACTCTGTGCTTATGTTGAATGCTATGTTTTACCATCTATCAAAGATGTTGTTAAACTTACATCGAAATATTCCCTTTGAAAATTAATAAACGTTAGATTTTACCTCATAAAGTGACATCAGAACACAAGCATTATGCCAATTCAATTTGTTTAATGCCTCTTCTACATGATGTCACTTTGATAATTCTGTTTTTGTCCACAATTCCTCCTAAAATCATCCAATTATGCCTTACGTTGATCCATCCAATGAAGTTCACCAATTATTTTCTTTTAACCGACAAATCCATGTTGATGTTTAATAATAACATGTCAATTTATTAATAAGGAATATCACACAAAGTGTTAAACACTTCAATAAAAGAGTTGTTTCAACACATATCTTGCTAAAATATAGATAAATAAAACCATTTAGCTAAAGTTGTGTTAAAATTATATTTAAAATTGGTAACACTTTATTTTGATGGTCCATTGTCTGCTTAATATCTGTAAATACTGCTCCTTCCACAGACATTTAACTGAAACTTAGCAAGTACATGTCAACTTACACTAACCCTAACCCCAACCTAACAGTTTACTTATAATCTAATGAGAATTAGTTGGCATATAGATGCAATGTAACTTAAATTCAACAAACAGACCATCAAAATAAAGTGTGAACTTAAAATTTTAACCCAGCAAAGTGGATTTGTCCATATTTCTCCAAATAAATGTGTGATACTATCCATAAGAATCAACCGTTTTGAAAAATGATGTAGAAAAATGACCATGCTCTATATTGTAGACTTGTGTTGTGTAAGTTACTTTTAAAAAGTAATTAATTACTAATTACATCATTCAAATTGTATTTAAATTACTTTTCTAATTGCTTTGTCTGAAAAGTAACTTAATAAAAAAGTAACTACTCAATAAGTAATTTATTTAATTCACTCAAAATGACTTAAATTCTATATTAATCTCCGTGCGTAAGCAGTAGAAATGAACCTCTATTAATTCTTTTAGTTTGATGCCAACCAGAACCTTCTAGTTCTACTTAAGTGTAACATTTAAGTTAAACCGTCTATGTATCAAAACACAAAAAGTTTCCATACACACCATACAAAAAAAAGTTTACTTCTTTCATTGTTACTGAAACATTTGGAATTGTTGGATAAATCTAACCTTCAAACATGCAAAATATGTCAATAACCACACACACACACACACACACACACGCACGCACGCACGCACGCACGCACGCGCATGCACACACACACACACACACACACACACACACACACACACACACACACACATTATATAAATATAAACATACATTTTTACGTATGTTGAAGTCAGGATTATTTGCCCTTCTGAATTATTAGCCCCCCCTGTTTATTTTTTTCCCCATTTTTTTCCCCAATTTGTTTAACGGAGAGAAGATTTTTTTTCAACACATTTAGAAACATCATAGTTTAATAACTCATTTCTAATAACTGATTTATTTAATCTTTTCCATGATGACAGTAAATAATATTTGACTAGATATTTTTCAAGACACTTTTATACAGCTTAAAGTGACATTTAAAGGCTTAACTAGGTTAATTGGGTTAATTAGTCAGGTTAGGGTAATTAGGTTAAGTTATTGTATAACTATGGTTTGTTCTGTAGACTATTGAGAAAAAAAATAAAGGCTTTTATTCTAGCTGAAATAAAACAAATAAGGCTTTCTCCAGAAGAAAAAATATTATCAGACATACTGTGAAAATTTCCTTGCTCTGTTAAACATAATTTGGGAAATATTTAAAAAAATATATATTAGGAAGCTAAAAGTTTCTTGTTTTTTTTCTTTTTTTTTGACTTTCTACAGAACAAACCATCATTATACAATAACTTGCCTAATTACCCTAACCTGCCTAGTTAACCTAATTAACCTAGTTAAGCCTTTAAATGTCACTTTAAGCTGTACAGTAGTGTCTTGAAAAATATCCAGTCAAATATTATTTACCATCATCATGGTAATAAATAAAATAAATAAAATAAATCAGTTATTAGAAATGAGTTATTAAAACTATTATGTTTAGAAATGTGTTGAAAAAATCTTCTCTCCGTTAAACAGAAATTGGAGGAAAAAATAAACAGGGGGGCTAATAATTCTGACTTCAACTGAATATATAAATAAATTATTATATTATTAATATATATTATTTTTTAGTAAGCATGTACAGTTTTCTTGATAAATGTAGCCATCTTTAGTTGAATTATTCTGCAAAATAAAGAATTAATAGAATTATTCTGCAAAATAAATACTCCACATCTTTAAATTGAGGTTTACAATACTAATATACAATATTTAAGTCAAGTACATTATGCATAATTGTAACTAAATGACCTAAAAATAAAAAGTCATCTGTTACTTTTTTTTTCAGTAGAAAAATATTTTACATAAAGTAAATATTTAAATCAAATAAAATTTTCTAGTCATCTCAACTTAAATCAAAGAAAAATATGAAGTTGAATTAAACCTTGGATGACAAAAATGTTGTTGAAACCTGATTAATCTATTAAAATAAGCTAAAGCAACATAAGTGTTTTTTGTTTTGACTTTTTGTGCTGATATTTTTTAGTGTATCTACACCCCAACACTGACTGTGAGCTTTATAAAAAAAATAGCAACTGAATGTCACTGCTGTCTTGACGTATTAGCTGTTTACTTGCTTTCTCTAGAACTTGGTTGTTTTCAATACACCGGTGTGACATTTGGCTTCATCAAGGCATCGAGACGTCAAAGAAGGCTGACTTCTTCTATGTGCCATAATGGAAAGGCACCTGTCTGTGCATATGGGCAATCCCTTTAAGCTTTAATACCCTGATGGATAGTGTGTGAGAGGTTTACCTTACTTTTCTCTGGCACACATCCTGCAGACAAACCCCCTTGACCTGCTATGTGGTGTGGCGTTAGAGGCTCAACTCCGCTAAATTGGCTTAAAAAGCACCAGTCGGTACGGCTTCCTGTGTTGTTGACTTAGGTGATAATAGCTGTGGCGTGTTGTTGCCAACAATGTTCCTGAGCCAACTAGAGTATGTGAGTATTTGGGCTGGTCAATGAGCAACATGACTAGTTATTTCGCTGTTTTAACATTTCCATTCAGGTTTCTCAAAACGCTTCAACCATGAACCTGGTTTCCATAGCAACCATTTCAGAGCCACTAGAGGAGAGTGTTTGATGAGGAGCCACATGGGAAAGGATTGCTTTACACTGCTCTTGCTCAACATGGGATAGATTTACTAAAGCATTCTCCTTTTTTCAGGGGCGTCTACTATTCAAGCAATCAAAAAGCCGTTTGGCTTAACCCCTATTGATTCTGAATTTCCCGCTGCGTATTCAGCAATAGGGATCAGATCAATTTAAAAGACCACAGCAAGGAAAGATGCTGGCTGAATTTAGCAGCGCATTGAGCTGGCTTGTGGAACTTTTGTTAAACCCGGCATTTTATTTAAAGGTTAAGCTATGGAAACAGCCTAGAGGTTGTCGGTTTCATTTCATAGTCCTAAAATAAATGTTTAACAGACCTTATGATCAGAAAATAAGCCTCTTTGCACCAACAAATGCTTTCCGCTCTTCCTAAGATGCAATATAGCTCTATTATGAAAATTAAAAACCCTTTATATCACTTCGCAGTTCTTCAAATCATATTATTTTTTGAGGTGGTTTGAAATTTATTGAAGTTATTTTGTCTATTACTTTATATAATACCAAAATTGTGTGTGTATATATATATATATATATATATATATATATATATATATATATATATATATATATATATATATATATATATATATATATGATACAAATTATGTTTAACAGAGCAAGGAAATTTTCACAGTAGATAATATTTTTTCTTCTGGAGAAAGTCTTATTTGTTTTATTTCGGCTAGAGTAAAAGCAGTTTTTATTTTTTTAAGAACCATTTTAAGGTCAAAATAATTGGCAACAGTACTCAGGTAGGCTGTGGTGTTGACACAATGCTCAGTTGGTACTAATGAGCCCGAAGTGTGCCAAGAAAATATCCCCCACACCATTACACCCCCACCACAAGCCTGAACCGTTGATACAAGGCAGGATGGATCCATGCTTTCATGTTGTTGATGCCAAATTCTGACCCTACCATCTGAATGTCACAGCAGAAATCGAGACTCATCAGACCAGAAATTCGAGACTCATCCAATCTTCTGTTGTCCAATTTTGGTGAGCCAGTGAGAATTGTAGCCTCAGTTTCCTGTTCTTAGATGACAGGAGTGGCACCGGGTGTGGTCTTCTGCTGCTGTAGCCAGTCTGCCTCAAGTTTGGATGTGTTGTGTGTTCAGAGATGCTCTTCTGCATACCTCGGTTGTGGTTATTTGAGTTACTCTTGCCTTTCTATCAGCTGGAACCAGTCTGGCCATTCTCCTCTGACCTCTGGCAACATCAAGGCATTTGTGCTCAGAGAACTGCCGCTCACTGGATATCTTCTCTTTTTCAGACCATTCTCTGTAAAGCCTAGAGATGGTTGTGCGTGAAATATATACAAATAAATCTAATGAATAACTAGGTAATGTTTCATGACATTTTTAGTAATTGAAAGTGTAGTAGTATATCATTTCTTATACAATGCATTTAGCAATAAACTGCTAAAAATATGATTTTTAATAAATATATAATAATGGACTATAATAAGTGTAATATACAGTATTTGATAATATAAATATAAAAATGTTCAGAATTTATTTTTCAAAATTTGTCCTGTCTAGTCGGAGTTGCGGGCGACGCAGTGGCGCAGTAGGTAGTGCTGTCGCCTCACAGCAAAAAGGTCGCTGGTCCGAGCCTCGGCTGGGTCAGTTGGCGTTTCTGTGTGGAGTTTGCATATTCTTCCTGCGTTCACGTGGGTTTCCTCCGGGTGCTCCGGTTTCCCCCACAGTCCAAAGACATGTGGTACAGGTGAATTGGGTAGGCTAAATTATCCGTAGTGTATGAGTGTGAATGAGTGTGTATGGATGTTTCCCAGAGATGGGTTGCAGCTGGAAGGGCATCTGCTTCATAAACGTGCTGGATAAGTTGGCGGTTCATTCTGCAGTGGCGACCCCGGATTAATAAAGAGACTAAGCTGAAAAGAAAATGAATGAATGAGTCGGAGATGCTTTTAATCTTAACCAAGAAGAGAAAATTAGTAAAAAAAAATAATTTTGACTATTTATTTTCCCCTTACTTTGTTCCAAACCTGTATATACAGTATCTTTCTTTTTTAGATCACAATATAACATGCTTTAAGCGTGACCTGTTTTATTGTTTTATTTACATTGTTACAACCATAAAACTACATTTATGGGATCAGGCTGTAAAACACTTTTCTTTGTTCGAATTGGAGCTAAAATGTTGTTCCAGGTAATGACGACCCTCAATATGTAAGTGTGATTAATGTTTCATAATCATTTGGCCTCAGCCAGGGTACCTCAGCCATGCAATCAGCGCACTGTCATTCTCAATACACATCCAGCAATCACTCAAACCTGGATTTAATGCTCTGCTAAAATCTTCTTATATTACATCCTGTCTGTCGATGCTCCCTGCATAATTATCAAATAAAGAGCCACCTCAGATGAGCTCCGCCAATATTAATACCACATTAATGCTAAGAGAGAAGCAATGGCCCACTATTGTGAGCACATCACCGTTTATTATATAATGGTCTCTCAGCTCATCTGCTGTTTATGTAACGGCGGTCTGTTCTCTGAAGAAACTTCTTCACCGAAGCCAGATCTACTGTTGTCTTAAGTGTTACTTCTGTTCATAAGTGTGCGAAAAAGGGAAAGCAAAAGGCTTCCAGTCGTTTCTGATCTTGACGGCAGTTTGGTGGATTAAAGTCTGCTAGGATTTTGTTCCTGTTAGCTTTTTTCCTTGAACTGTTATGACGTTAAAAGCACCATGGTTACAGTAAAGACCAAAATTATTGAATAACCTACAATTTTCTACATTTCGAGGTCACTGATTATTTGAGTCTTATTTGAAGCTTATTTGAAGATAAAACTAGTTTTTAAGCATGTTTCATGAGTATACTGATGCACCGATATATATCTGAAAAATAATTCAATCTGCCATTTGGTGGTAATATCCTTAAAGGCACAGTTCACCCCAAAATGAAAATGTCTTCAATATTTACTCACCCTCAAATGGCTTCAGACCTTTATAAGTTTGAACACAAAATAAGTTGTTTTGAAAAATGTTAGAAACCTCTGACCATTGACTTCTGGAAAAACTACTACTATGGAAGTCAATGGTTACAGATTTTGATTTAAATATCTTGTTTTATGTTCAATGGAAGAAAGAAACGCAAACATCAATCTCAACTTACATCAATCAAACTAAAAATATTAGGTTAAACTTTGTACTTTGAAACAAGATTAACTTATTAAAATAAGATAAAATAGCAACATAAATATATTTGTTATCTTGACTTTTTGTCATAAATGTTTTTTACAGTGTAATTGCACTCAATGGTGACTGTGAGGTGTTTAAAAAAAATTGCAACTGAATGTCATTGCTGTCATGAAGTATTAGCTGTTTGCTTGCTCTTGCTAGAACTTGGTTGTTTGCAATACACCGGTGTGACATTTTGCTTCATCAACGCATTGAGAAGTCAAGAAAGATGACTTCTTCTATGTGCCATAATCAAAAAGTAAAAAATTTGTGACAATGAGTGAACTATAAGTAAATGGTGACAGCTTTTTCAGATTACTGTCTCTTTAACTGTCTGAAGAACCTGAATTAACTGGCAGTGGAACATTCCGGCTTTCGCTGATTTTGCAAGGTGATCCATTTAAATGTAGTTTGCAAATTAAAAAAAAATAATACCAATAGCAATTGTAGAATATCATTCAATAATTCAAGTCCCTTGAAAAAATAAAATGGCAGCCCAGAGTCCTGATCTAAACCTGATTGAACATCTCTTGAAAATCCTTGGTGACAAAGTTATGGCTAAGAAATTACAGTCAGTGAAGTAATATCTCAGTGAACTAATAAAAAAAATACCTCCCAGTTATTTAATATGCCATTTGGTGGTATTATCTTTAAAGGCAGAGTTCACTCCAAAATGAAAATGTCCTCAATATTTACTCACCCTCAATTGGCTTCAGACTTTTATGAGTTTCTACTTTTTGTTGAACACTTGAGTCCTTGAAATAATGAAATAGGAGCCCAGAGTCCTGATATAAACCTGATTGAAAATCGCTTGAAAATCCTTAGTGACAAAGTTATGGCTAAGAAATTACTTAAACAACTTTCAGTGAACTAATAAAATAATACCTCCTAGGTTTCTATTAGAAACCTGTCATCATTGACTTTACCACAGTTTGGAAAAACAAATACTATAAAAGTAAATGGTTAAAGCTGTTCAGATTTTTAATTGTGTTCTGCAGAAGAAAGAAACTCAAACAAGTTTGTGACAATAAGTGAATGATGAGTAAATGGTGACAGGATTTTCAGTTTTTGCTGAACTGTCTTTTTAACATACCTAAATTAGCCGGTACTGGAAAATTTCAGTTTTCATAGATTTTTGCTGATAAAGGTGATCAATTTTAAGTTAGTTTGTAAATTTAAAAAAAATTATACAGTTGGCGGAAAATCATTCACTTATTCAAGTCCCTTGTAATAATGAAATGGCAGCCCAGAGTCCTGATATAAACCTGATTGAACATCTCTTGAAAATCCTTGGTGGCAAAGTTATGGCTAAAAAACTACATTCAGAGAACTTTGAAGAGCTGACCAAGAGACTAGTGATGTGCTGTGAGAGACTAGTGATGTCATGTGACTACAGATATGCTCGTCATTGAAAACAAGGACCTCTCTATATTCATTTTTGACCGCTGTAACCTGCAGAAATGTAGTCACAAAATTTTTAATGATTTAAATCTAGTTAGACTATTACTTAAACTATTAATTTAGTTATCTGTCTTTGTTTTACTGGCATTGCAGTTTTATTTTTCTGGTTACTGTGTTTACAAGCTAAAACAAAAATTAGATATTTTAAACCAATTCTGGGTGTAATAGGAGCTAATCCAACTGCTGAGTTAATTTTTAATTAATTGATACTTTAGGACCAAATTGATTCCAATGTTTGGAATTGTCCTTATTTTACCCAATTTGGGGTTAAATAACCCAGCATTTTGTGTGAGAAAAAAAATTGTAGAATGATAGAGCCACGATTAAAATGTTTTATGGTGATTACATTATATCTGAATAAATAAATTGTTTGTTAGATGTTCTCGAATTTTTCCACTGTAAATTATGTTTCAAGGCATGTACCAAAGTGGTGTTGTATATTAATCAAAATGATACAGCTTTTTATTAGCGGAAGAGTCAATTGGAAATGTTGCTGCTGCTGGAAGATTGCTTGGTAATTTCAATTAATTTAATTTTCATGGCAGTTTTCCCACAGCATTAAAAAATTATCCCAGTCAAGTTCAATGTTTCACAACCACGTGTCAATTCCAGAATGAACCGTTTGGAGGAACTTTAAGAGAGAGAATGCGCCAGTTATTTCCAATCCATCATTGCTTCCAACAAGCGTTTGCTTTGACAAGTACAGTACGAACAGAGAAACACTCAATCTTGCCAAACAATAGTTGCGCTGTGAAAGCAAGGGAACGTTTGAAAATGAAACATATTGGATTTCGATCAGGTTCATAAAGGTCGCCATAATGATTGCTTGCCACTTGTCAGATATTTTGATGGATGGTTAGTCCTTGGGGTAAAACACATGTACACAGAAAATTCTGAAAAAAATATATATATGATTGAGTGGGGTTTACCAATATTGTTCTGCGAAGCAAACAACTTAACCTCAGCCCACTGAAAGGATAAAAATATCTTTTTGTTCACAGTGAAAGTTGGATCTGGACTGGATTTTTCTTTTTCACACTAAAGAAATTGTAGTGCATTAACATGTTTTATTTATATTTTGAGGGGGATAATATGTGCAACATCCAGCCATCTACTGTATATTTAAAGCTTATATGTGAGCCTGGACCACAAAACCAGCCTTATATTACATGGGTTCGCACTCAAAAAGATGACTTGCTGTTTGTATAAATTACTTATTTAAAATGAGTTGAAACAACACAAATCCTAATTGTTTTGGAGGACAACTTAAATGTTTTCTGTTCCATCAACTTAAATTTGTAAAGTTCGATCGATTTGTGTTGGGACAACATGAAGGAATTGTGTGGAACCAAGTGTTTTTTACAGCGTATTTTTGACAAAAGCCAAGAAAACATTCTATGAATCAAAATTATCGATTTAAATTTTATGACAAAAATCATTCGAATATTAAGTAAGGATGTCCTATTTTTTAATAAACTTCCTATTTTAAATATATAAGGTAACATTTTATTTGGATGGTCCATTTGTGTATTAGTAGACTGTCTGCTGACTATAAGAAACTTTGCAAGCACATGTCAACTTGCATTAACCCTAACCCTGACCTATTAGTCTACTTAAAATCTAATGACAATTGTTGGCATGTAGATGCAATGTGACTTAAATTTAACAAATGAACCATTAAAATAAAGTGTGACCATATATAAAAACTAAATGAAGCAAGACATGTTTGGTGCGATTTGTTGCTATTTTCAGATCAGCGCAATACTAATTTTCCTGTTTTGCGCCTCATTGTTTAAATAGCAAATCCATTTGTGCCACTTTGTGGACTCATGGGTGTGCTGGTCTAAATAGGAGGTGTGTTAAGGCACATTGTTGGCTTGTTACTATTTTGAAGAACTGAAATAGACCGCACCATTGACCAACTAAAATGTGGTTTAAAGTCCAGCGCAGATCGTGTTAGTTATGCGCCTATGCAGGTTCAAATGCTTACACATGCTTAATACACGCAGGATGTACAGCAATACACAAATATATTTACATATGGTAAATAAAAAGAATTAAAATTTTACAAAAGTTATTTTCAATATAAATATAAAAACCACTGCCTCTTTTCCTTTTTCATGTCGGGGGGCTTTTTTCAGTTTATTCATGACAATTTGCATTTGTAAAATGTTATTATTATCAGTAGTATTATTTATTATATGCATATTTATATTTGTTTTAATTAAAACAAGTTTAGATTTGTCCACCTGTCAGATTTTGGAGACGTTTGCATCATCATATGGGACATAAGAATAGAACATTTGATTGGATATAACTCATTTTTTTTGACCACACTTCGTTATTATTGTTCCTTTTTTTAGTTTGCTGGAAATTAAACTGAATTTAGAAATAGTTTTGAAACAAATCTTTGCGCTTAACAAATGAAAATAAATATGTAGGCTAATGAATGTCTTCAGAGGAGTGTACAACACAGTTTCCTCATCCATGAAAGTAAAGGAGTAAAGTAAAGAGTAAAAGTAAAGAGGCTGAATGGAGGAGGCTTGTTCTTTATCCTCTCACTGCATATGGTCAAGTGAAGCATTTAGCTTTTCCACTTACAAAGTCTGCAGTGTAAATAGCAAATACGCCATGACGCAACACAGCTGACTGGGAATGTGAGATGAGACTCTGATTGGTTTAATGCACGTTATTCTCAAAACACAACCATAACTAGGGCCAGACAGAATCTGCGGACATTTTTTGTTATTTCTGCGCAGAATTTTGTTAAAAATCTGTAGATTTATGCGAAATGATTTTGGCAATATCATAACTAAAACCTTTATATATTAAATAAAGAGTAATACCTTTTAAACTTTTATTTAATGTTTACAATGCAAATCCAATTAATCCAATTAAAAGATAAGTCTCTAATATAATATTTCTACTAAAAGACAACAGAAACAGATAATATGACTTTACAAGCTGTATTGTAAATAAATCATATGAACATTTTAATATTTGTCAATAATATTTCTGAAATGAATAAAAAAAACAGAATAAATATAAGTTTATACACATTTACAAAAGTCAATAAGCAGAAAAAATTATGGGCTAAAAATCTGTGGAATTCTGCACGCGCAGATTCTGTGTGCGCCTACCCATAACTCAATTAGAGAATAAGCACAACCCTGTTAGACCATGCGTCATGGCGCAAACCGTATTTTTCCGTCCTTAAAATAGCAAAAGTGGATTTAAACACACCCTAAATGCATTTGCACCATGCACTTTAGACTTTGTGCTTAGATCATTAAAATAGAACCCATAATGTTTTTTTCATGAAAGCATCCATTTTGTTGATATGCTGATATTGTACAGTAGACTTGCCTGAAATAAACCCTGCTTCTTTTGTCTGTTTTTTTTATAGTGGAAAAATGCATGAGTTCCATGCAGACGGGCACTCAGATGGTGAAACTGCGTGGAGGATCCAAAGGCCTGGTGCGCTTTTTCTACTTGGATGAACACAAGTCCTGTATCCGCTGGCGACCGTCTAGGAAGAACGAGAAAGCCAAAAGTAAGTCTAATTCGTATTGCTAAGGTTAAGCCTCAATCCCTCTGTGTGCTGTTTTATTTCTGTCACTGACCACAATGAAAGTGTCAAATCTCAGAAGCTACTACTCGTAGATAAAGAGACTTTGTTGTCCTTTATGTTGCAAGTGTCAACCTTGTCTGGCGTGTTGTCAAATCTCATTAAAGGGATCCAAAACTAAACATTCCGTCATCATTTACTCACTCTTCACTTGTTCCAAATCTGTTTGAGTTACTTTTTTTCTGCTGGACAAAAGAAGATACTTTGAAGAAAGCTATTGACTTTCATAGCATTTGTTTTTTCGAATAGGGAAGTCAATGTTTTCAGCTTTCTGCTAAATATCTTCTTCTGTGTTTAATATAAAAAGTTTTGAAACTACTTTAGGGTGAGTAAATAGTGAGTATTTTTTTATTAATCGATTAACTATTCCACCTAGAATCAGCTCTGAGAAATCTAAATGTTGATTGCAGAAATAAATCTGAGCAAAGTTTAAGAGAGTTTTTAAGGGGTTGTGATTTATTTATTGTTTCGTTATGTTCCTTGGTTTTCATTTATACTGTTAATGACATTTGTGTCTGAGCAATCATAACAAAACACCAAACAGTTTGATTGCCTGTAAGCAGTGTTGGGCAGCTATGTGAGGTCAGCTATGTTGGGCATGCTATGGAGCTATGAGGTCGGTGTCTAGCCGATAAAGCTAAATCCATATGATGGTCTTCCTGTTTTACGATGGTTGACAACAAACTTTTTGGCGCGTTACTGCCACCTCTTGCTATGGTCGGTGACGTCAAAATAGTTTAAATATCTTTAGCATAGGATTACTATGAAAATCTCCTGCGGTGTACTGACAAATGATTTTAAGCTTATTTGTAAACAACATCAACACATTAAGACTCTCCTCCTTAAATTGATTTCCACACTTTTTTCTACTTAAACCTTAAATCTAAAATATAGAACACATTCATTAATTTACACAGTAAATACAACTGCTTATATATTGTTATGAGATTAATGTTTTACATATAGGCTACATTTTAATACTGAAATATGAAATGATAGGGAAAAATATGAAATCTTCTTTTTCAGTTTGAAAATAGACCAAATGTGGTGGTTTTAATGAACTATTCACAAAAGTGTATGTTCAATTGATTCATTCAAAACAGCCGATTCATTCAGAGAGGAAGAAAGTGACTCAATTATTGAATCATTGAAACAATTCATTCAAAACCCGGAGTACATTTAGTCACAAAAGACCACTGTGTTGGTTGGAGACAAATTAGCTTGGCTGATCTATAAACCACTTTGGAATCATTACCAAATATTTGTTTCTGTCATTGCGAAAAGCAACATATATGGCATTAGCACACTATAAACATCTTTACACAGCAAAGGCGGCACAGAAACCAAATCTAAAGAGGCATCAAAATGCAAAAATGTGTATTTACGCTGACGATATAATGTGATATAGCGTCCTGGATGCTTTATTGCCACCTTAATTTGGCTGTGTAAAGAATCTTTATCATAAAAGAAAAGGGGTAAACATTAGAAAATGTAGAACTTGACATATTATTAAAATGGGGTGTCATGGTGGCTAAGAGGTTAGGACTGTCGTGTCACAGCAAGAAGAGTTTAAAATGAAAAACTGAAATGCTGATGCTTCAAATTCATTTTTCTTTCTAACAAGGAGCATTACAAAAAATAGGACTTCCTCTTACAAATGTGTTTCGATTTCTCTGTCTGCAATATGAATGTAATGAATGATACTCTGTATTTTGACCTGCCTCTTTTGCCTTTATAATTTCCTGAGGGTGTCTTGAGTTATTGGCATTATGCCTCACAGGGAAACGTTACTTCAGTAGCACCGCTTATGATTCATGTTTAAATGACAGCGCTCATTGTGTCTCGCGAGGGGTAGGGGGGATAAAGTTTAGAGTCCCGACATTCCACCGCAGGCTGGGGAATTAATCAGCTTCTTAAGTTGACTCAATTATTCATCAGACTTAACCGGAAAGATTTTGGTTGCCTCATTGAGCACACACATCCGCCAGTTGATTTGTTTAAAAAAATAAATAAAAAAACAGTTGAGGCCAGAAAGACTCCAAATGGCATTAAATATGCTGATAGCATACAAAAATTAGACTGTATTTGGTTCGCTACCACTTCAATCTGCATAAAGTAGCGGAGATCTCCTACTTGAAAACACACGCAGATGCATTTTTATGCCTTTTATGCAGTTGTATCAGCCTGATCTCACAAGAAAATGTATGTATTTTACGTTTTGTCAGTTTAGTGGCTAATTCGTACGAATTCGTACGAGTTCAGTCGTACGAAATTGTACGATTTTAAAAAGGGTGCATGGCACCTAACCCCACCCCTAAACCCAACCGTCATTGGAGGATGAGCAAATTGTACTAAATCATACGAATTAGATCGTACGAATTCATACGAAATAGCCACTAAATCAAAAAGTTACGAATTGCCGTGAGATTGTGTTGGTTGTATCTATGTACTATTATAAATGTACGCTCTAAAAATATGTTTAATAAGTGTTTTCTGTTTATTTATGGTTGTGAGATTGCATTATGGGATGTTGATCTCTGCTCTGTCGACTTTTGATGTTCAAATTCAGCTCTACAGTTGAACAAAGGGACTTATATTAACATTTTATTATTTTGAATGAGAAACAAACAGAGAGAAATAAGGCTGTAGTTTTTTTTTATGCTCTTAAGGCCCAAGGTGTTTTTTTTTACATGCATTTCTTATTTCTCTTTGCTATTTGGGCTTATTGGAACCTAATTAGAATAAAAATCTAAGTATCATTTTTTGATATGATGTACTTTTAGTGAAAAATGATGCCCATAAATGTGGATTTGAGGTCCTAATTTACATAAAAAAAAATTTCCTGATTTTTTTTCAGTGCATATATACAGTATGTAGACATTTTTTTGTTTTTAACTTGCTTTGACTATCAGAGTGTAAAACAATTTTTTTCCCCGTTTTGGGCAGTTAAAAAGATACTTTAGAAGGGAATTTGATCCCACACAGTATATTCAGCTTAAAGTGCTACTTAAAGTCTTAAGTACATTAATTAGGTTAATTAGGCAAGTTATTGTATAACAGTGGTTTGTTCTGTAGACAATCAAAAAAAATGTTGCATCAGGGGGCTAATAATTCTGACCTGAAAATGGTTAAAACTGCTTTTATTCTAGCTGAAATAAAACAGAAAAGACTTTCTCCAGAAGAAAAAATATCATGGGAAATTCCTTGCTCTGTTAAACATCATTTGTGAAATATCTGAAAAAGAAAATAAAAAAATCACAGCAGAGCTAATCATTTTGACTTCAACTGTATATAGTGTTAATTTCTCTAAAACCACAACATCCTCATATGGTGTTAGATTTGTAACACAGCGTTAAACAACAGGCATATGTTGAATCAGATGTCACTCCAGTAGTGGTCGGATTGCTTTGTTTTGGGTGATGGAATGTGCTAGAACAGCCTGCTGTTGAGATGTGGCTACTCTTGGCAGACAGGATCCGCTTTAAATGAACACAAATTGATAAATTAAGTGTTTCTAGACTATCTACATTGGCGCCGGAGAGTGTTTAATTTGAGGTAGCCATCTGCTCTTCTGATTTGCATAATCTGATCTTAAGAGACTTCATTACACACATTCGTAGCATTAGGATGATCTTTTCGTTGAGAATTTTGCAGCTTGAAGGAAAGGAGAATGCTAATGAGCACCTCAGGATTACAGCTCAAATGCCATCCCTTTCTTAAACTTCGCAGGCCATAATGTTTGTTTCGGTTTTTTCAGTTCAGTCAAAGCAGGGTGAATCTGTCTTCAGCTACTTCTGGAATCAGCTTCCAGAAATGATCAGATGTGCTCCAACATTAGGCAAATTCAAATCAAGACTTAAAAAACATCTGGGGTGCGTTTCCCAAAACAACAACAACAAGAACTACCATAGTACTATGCATTGTTTAGGAAAAGAACGACAAATGACTAGTGTTGCAACTGTTGCTCTGACGCAGATCCATCACTTGAACCATGTTCGTTATGACGTAAAAAGGGGTGTAACAACTTTTTTGGAGAAAAAAAAACATGTTTTATTAGCAAAAATATATTGTTTTACATGCACACATATATATATATAAAATAATAGTATTACTTTTGGTAAAAACATGCAATCGTTTTCGATATTCATTGAAATAAATGTAAACGGCACATATGGCCTATGTTTCCTTTACAAATATTATTCAAAATGTTCCATATTCTATTCTGAAACATAAAACCACACACAAATTGGTAACACATATTATAAACTAATATATACAGTTGAAGTCAGAATTATTAGCCTCCCTTTGATTTTTATTTCTTCTTTTTAAAATATTTCCCAAATGATGTTCAACAGAGCAAGGAAATTTTTACAGTATGTCTGATAATATTTTTTCTTCTGGAGAAAGTCTTATTTGTTTTATTTTGGCTAGAATAAAAGCAGTTTTTAATTTGTTAAAAAACATTTTAAGGTCAATATTATTAGCCCCTTTTAGCTATATTTTTTTCGATAGTCTACAGAACAAACCATCGTTATACAATAACTTGCCTAATTACCCTAACCTGCCTAGTTAACCTAATTAACCTAGTTAAGCCTTTAAATGTCTCTTTAAGCTGTATAGAAGTGTCTTGAAAAACATCTAGTAAAATACTATGTACTGTCATCATGATAAAGATAAAATAAATCAGTTATTAGGAATGAGTTATTAAAACTATTATGTTTAGAAATGTTTTGAAAAAATCTTCTCTCCATTAAACAGAAAAAGGGGAAAAAATTAACAGGGGGTCTAATAATTCAGGGGAGATAATAATTCTGACTGTAAATCATGTAAATCGTTAATGGTTGTAATTTACAATAGGCCATTTATGAAGAAATGAAAAAATCCTACTTCATAATAATAATAATAATTATTACTATTATTATTTTATTTTATTATTATTTTACGTAGGATATTATTCATTGATTTATTTATTTTGTAGCGTCTTTTACAACTTTGAGACATTTAAACCATTGCAGAAATGTTCTAATCAACAGACCCATGTCATATACAATACAGATACATTCATAGTAGTCTACTATAAATTAAAAGCATTAACGAATGCTATATATTTAGTATTACAAGCTTTGACGATGTAACGCAGATTCCCCTTTTAAGTAATAGGTCACATTTAGCTTTCGTCATGAGCCATTGCTGCGTTCAAAAGGGCATAAGTGTTTTCAAAGTGCACTGCGAAGGGAACGCTATTGTCAATATGAAGATCGCTAAACTGAACTATAAAAATACGTTGAAAGCAAATTACACGTTAGAGAGATGACTTTAATGTTTATTTTTTAAATCATTCTGAGTTTAAATGCTGGAACGTGAATAGGCATAGCCCCCCTAAGTTGAAATAGAACACAGCTGGGAACTGTGTTTCTAGCTACAGATCTAGTGGTGTACTTGCAAGCATTAGCAACGCAGTTTACGAATGGTTTTCAGAAACATATTTTTGTTTATTATAAATTAAAAAACCATATACATATGTTATAATATATTTATATTATATGTTATGTTGTCATAAACTTTGAAGATGTAACGTAGATTACGCTTTTAAATAATAGGTCACCTATATCTTTCGTCATGAGCCACGGCTGTGTTCAAAATTGCATAAGTGTTTTCAAAGTGCGCTATGAAGGGAACGCAATTGTCAATATGAAGGTCGCTAAAACTGAACTGTAAAAAATACTTTAAAAGAAAATTACACGTAAGAGAGATGACTTCAGAGCGACGCAGTGGCGAAGTAGGTAGTGCTGTCGCCTCACAGCAAGAAGGTCACTGGTTTGAGCCTTGGCTGTTGCTTGGCAGTTTCTGTGTGGAGTTTGCATGTTCTCCCAGTGTTCGCATGGGTTTCCTCCGAGTGCTTCGGTCTCCCCCACAAGTCCCAAGACGTGATATAGGTGAATTGGGTAAGTTAAATTGTCAGTAGTGTACGTGTATATGAGTGTGTGTGGATGTTTCCCAGTGATGGGTTGCAGCTGGAAGGGCATCTGCTGCATAAAAAACATATGTTGGATAAGTTGGCGGTTCATTCCGCTGTGGCTACCCCAGATTTATAAAGGGACTGAACCAAAAAGAAAATGAAAGAATGAATGAGATGACTTCAATGTTTTTTTTTTAATCATTCCAAGTTTAAATGTTGGAACGTTCTAAATGAATGGGGCACAGGGGGGATAAGTTGAAATAGTACACAGCTTGGAACTATGTTTCTGACTACAGCTCTGGAGGTGTAGATTCGAGCGAACTAGTTTGCGATGCAGTTAGCGAATGAATGTTTGTTGGAACGATGGATTTGTGAAACACCAAATCAATGAACCATGTTTGTAACGATGAAATTTGCGACCTTAGTTGGCTAACCATGGTTTTCGGAACTGCACCCCTGTTTAGCTGTGTCTTTACTGAATGATAACTGTACTACATCTGACAGATTGCACTGTTATGTCTCTCTTTTCCTTTTCATTCCTTTAAAACCTCTTTTAACACATTTTAAGCTGTTTTTAATCATTTTTTATACTTATTTCTTTTATTCCTGTTTATGTAAAGCACTCTGAATTACCATTGTGTATGAAAAGTGCTCTATAAATAAACTTGCCTTGCTTTTTCTCTCTCTCTTTTTCTTCCAGTCTCGATCGACTCCATTCGGGAGGTTTGTGAGGGGAAGCAGTCCGAGATCTTCCAGCGGTATTCGGACGGTAGTTTTGATCCCAACTGCTGCTTCAGCATCTACTATGGCGAGCACATGGAGTCGCTTGACCTGGTGTCTGGCACAGGAGAAGAGGCTCGCACCTGGATTACTGGCCTTAAGTACCTTATGGCCGGCATCAGCGATGAAGACAGTCTGGCTAAACGACAACGCACTCGTGACCAATATCCTTCCTAATGGAGCTCCTATTTTAAAAATAAAAATGTGTTATCCACCATACTAAAGATCAGTATTTATGAGAAAGAGGCATCTTTAAGGGTACCTATTATGCATAATTCACTTTTATAAGGGGTTTAAACACATTTGCGTGGGAGCAGTCTGTGAATATATCCAGCCTTTAATGGTAAAAATATATAAATTTTATTTTTTATAATAACACTTGATAAAAACAATCTGCAGAAACACTCGGATTGACATTCTCCCGTTGTACGTGTCATCAGTGGGAGAAAACCCCGGTCATTAGTGACAATCTCTCCCTCATTACCATAGGATGATGTTAGTCTTGTTTTTAAATCTGCCACTATGCTGACACACAAGCATCTGTAGCTCCGCCCTTTTTTGAAAAGTGCACAATCTCATTTGAATTTAAAGCAACAGTCATCAAAATGCTTAAAATAGGCAGTTTTAAAGAGTTATAAAACCACTTTGTTATTCTGTGTTATTCTCCAAACCTTAACTCTTGTCATCACGTGGCTGAAGCAGACGTTTGCAGAGGCTGATAAGAATGGAGATGGCTGCCTCAGCATCAGCGAAGTCCTGCAGCTCCTGCACAAGCTCAACGTCAACCTGCCCAGGCAGAAGGTCAAGCAGATGTTTAAGGTAAGCTGACCACCAAGCCACAGTTTTATGATCAGCTAATACAGTTGAGGTCACAATTATAGCCCTCCTGTGATTTTTTTTTCTTTCTTTTTCAAATATTTCCCACATGATGTTTGACAGAGCAAGGAATTTTTCACAATATTTCCTATAATATTTTTTCTTCTGGAGAAAGTCTTATTTGTTTTATTTCAACTAGAATAAAAGCAGTTGTTAATTTTTTAAAACATATTTAAGGTCAATATTATTAGCCCCCTTAAGCAATATTTTTTAGCTTGTCTACAGAACAGACCATCGTTGCCTAATTACCATTACTTGCCTTATTAACCTAGTTAAGTCTGTAAATGTCACTTTTAGTTGAAGACCTGTATCTTGCATTTTTGCTAAATATTATTTACTGTCATCATGGCAAAGATAAAATAAATCAGTTATTAGAAATGAGTTATTAAAACTATTATGTTAAGAAATGTGTTGAAAATAAATCGTCTTTCCATTAAACAGAAATTGGGGAAAAAATATACAGGGGGGGGCTAATAATTCAGAAGGGCTAGGTGAGAGTACACGCATTATGCCTCAAAACACTGATTTCGTAAATACGTTTGATTAATAAATCAGATGCAGTTGAATTAAATCTATGATTTTGGTTTACTGAAACATGCATATGTAGTACAGAGACTAATATTACCAAAAAAAGTAAACCACACTGTAAAAACTGCAATGTTCCACGCAATTCATACATGTTCTGCCTACAGAAATCAACTTAACAGGTTGAGTTAAGACATTGAGTGGACTGAACTTAAAAAATAAAGTTGTCCTACCAAACAAAACTCAAGAATTAATGAGTACATTGTAAAAATGCTTTCATGTTGTCCCAACACAAATTCATTAAGTTAATATAACTAGTTTAAGTAAGTTTAACATAAAAGTTTCCAGAAAAAAGTTCATTTCAGCTCATTTTAAATAATTGCACTGTGAAAAAAAATGTGTTCATGTTGTCCTAACACAAATCCATTATGTTAAACTTTACAAATTTAAGTGGACTGATCATAAAAAATTAAGTTGTCCCAAAATAATCTCAAGAATTGTGTTGTTTCAGCTCATTTTAAATATGTACACTGTAAAAGATGCATTCATGTTGTCCCAACACAAATCGATTAAGTTAATCTTACAAATTTAAGTGGACTGAACATGAAAAATTAAGTTGTCTCAAAAGAATCTAAAGAATTGTGTTGTTTCATCTTATTTGAAATAAGTACACTGTATAAAAATGCTTCCATTTTTTCCCAAAACAAACCGATTGTTAACTTAACACAATTAAGTGGAATGAACATTAAAAAATTAAGTTATCCCAAAATAAGTTTTAAGAATTGTGTTGTTTCAGCTCATTTTTAATAAGTACAATATAAAAATGCTTTCATGTTGTCCAACACAAATCGATTAAGTTAACCTTACAAATTTAAGTCGACTGAACATAAAAAATTAAGTTGTCCCAAAAAAGTCTTAAGAATTGTGTTGTTTCAGCTTGTTTTAAATAAGTACACTGTAGAAAAAATCATGCATGTTGTCCCAACACAAATCAATTAAGTTATCCTTAAAAATTTAAGTGGATTGAACATAAAAATTAAGTTATCCCAAAAATTACTCAGGAATTGTGTTGTTTCAGTTCATTTTAAATATGTACACTGTAAAAGTTGTCCCAACACAAATCGATTAAGTTAACCGTACAAATTTAAGTGGACTGAACATGAAAAAATAAGTTGGCCCAAAAGAATCTAAAGAATTGTGTTGTTTTATCTTATTTGAAATAAGTACAGTGTATAAAAATGCTTCCATGTTTTCCCAACACAAACCGATTAAGTTAACTTACATTTAAGTGGAATGAACATTAAAAAATAAGTTGTACCAAATAGTCTCAAGAATTGAGTTGTTTCAGCTCATTTTAAATAAGTATTCTGTAAAAAATGCCTAAATGTTGTCCCGACACAAATGAATCAAGTTAACATAACTAATTCAAGTGAATTGAACATGAAACAGTTAAGTTTCTTGAAAAAAATCTCCAGAATTGTGTTGTTTCAGCTCATTTACAATAAGTAGTTTGAACAAGCAACAAAAAAGTATTTTATTGAGTGCACTTAGATAGTCAATCTATAATTCGCACACTGTTCGCAGAGTGCTTAGTAAACAGTGTTAGATGTATCCACATTTATTGTCATTACCGTTTTTTTTTCTAAAACAGTCTTCAGTGTGTGTATACATGATGTGTGTGTGTGTCACTCTGTGCTCTGAAGCATTTTCCCGGCCGTCTGGATGACTGTGTGAGTATGTGCTTGAGACTTCACCTCAGCTGTTTGTAGGTCGCTAAGCTTCACACTTCATCAGCGTCCATCAGCCCATCTGCTGTAAATGGACACAGATGGCCTTTGGTGTAAGACACAGCGAACCACAGGGGGGCAATCTGGCCCTGCTATCCAACAGCAGAGCGGGATGCTTGTGTGCTTTTCACCTGAAGCCTTTGGCCCCGATTTCTCTGGCTTAAATTTATAAACTACCTGTGGGATTCCCGGGCATCACTGTGTGCTGGGATTTTTGGTTTGTTTAATAATTGAGCAATAAATAATAAATAAATGAATAATTAATTAAGCCTAAATTTTAATATAATTGAATGAATGATTACTTTATATACAGGAGTCAACATTTGAAGTGAATCAAAAATTATTTTTTAAAGTGACCTAAGACAAGAGAGGGTGCTGTTGATTAGTTTTAGTACAGTTTTTAAACATATTTTGAAATAATTTAAATGTTGACCATAATTTCAGAGAAGATTAAGAAACAAAAAGTCAAAGTCTTTGTTAAAATGAAACTGAGAACAATATTTATATTTTAATATTTTCGTTTTTTTTTTTTTTGTATTTTGTTTTAATACACTGATTTTTTTCAAATCATTTTATATGTCATTCATATATTAAAGTTTTTTTTAACAATAAAATTAGTCAGCACAGACAGATTCAATTCTTTTCTAGATTCAATTTGCTAGATTTAATTTAGTCACTGCACATCACACAAAAAGTGTATGTGACCAACAGAATGAATAATTTACCATTTTGGATGTTGTATTTATTTATTTATTTATTAATTAATTAATTTATTTATTTATTTACTATTTATTTATGTGTGACTTTATGTCATATAATTTCATATGGCTTGGGCATAAGCATCCAATAAAATGTGACACAAATTTTTTTTTTACTTTCAGATGTGACAATAATATTTTGTTATTTCAGCACTAAATTAATTCAATTAACAGCCAATAAATTAAAACTATTGTAATCACTTCTGAAAATTTTAATTTGCCATTAATGGAATAAATTACATTTTTGAATTAATGCCATTTAGTCAAATTAAAACAAATGACAGTCTTTCAAAAACATTTAAATTGATATTTTATTTATTCATTTATTTAGTTTTAGATATTTAATTTATTTAAGTTAAATTTAATTTAATGTCATGTGGCTGGGGCATAAGTATTTGAAAAAATATCACTGTTAATAATAATAATAATAACAACAACAACAACAACAACAATAATAATAATAATAATAATAATAATAATAATAATAATAATAATAATAATAATAATAATAATAATAATAATAATAATAATAATAACTTACAGGTATTGTTTTCAGCCGTGACAATAATATTTATTATTTCGGCACCAAATTAAATTAAATTAATTAATTAACACCAAATTATTTAAACTAGTGTAATCACTATTGAAATTTAAAAATTTGCCATTAATGAAATAAATTACATTTTTAAATTAATACCATTCATAAAATTATAACGATAATAATAAATAATAATAAATTACGTTTCTTTCAAAAACATTTAAAATATTTAATTAATTAATTAATTAATTTATTTATTTATTTATTTTATATTTATTTATGTGCAATTTAATGTAATGGCTGGGGCAAAAGCATCCGCAAAAATATCACACCTAAAATATTTAGAATTTAATTTAATTTAATTTAATTTAATTTAATTTAATTTAATTTAATTTAATTTAATTTAATTTAATTTAATTTAATTTAATTTAATTTAATTTAATTTAATTTATTGCATATGTTTTATAGAGTGGATGCTCTTCCAGCTGCAACCCATCACTGGAAAACACCCATACCCATTCACACACATACACTACGGACAATTTTAGCTCACCTAATTCACCTGTACCGCATGTCTTTGGACTTGTGGGGGAAACCGGAGCACCCGGAGGAAACCCACGTGAACACGTGGAGAACATGCAAACTCCACACAGAAATGCCAACTGACCCAGCCGAGGCTTGAACCAGCGACCTTCTTGCTGTGAGGCAACAGCACTACCTACTGCGCCACCGCCTTCGCATTTTATTTTATTTTATTTTATTTTATTTTATTCTAGAATCCGAGACATGGATAAGCTTTTCTGACCTTTACAATAACAGACTAATTATTTTTACAAATAATAATCGTATAGCTGTCAGTAAATTTATTATATAAACATTTTTATACATTCAATATTTAACATTCATTCATTCATTCAATTTCCTTTGGCCCTTTATTTATCCTGGCTCGCCACAGTGGAATGAACCACCAACTTGCCAAGCATATGTTTTATGCAGCAGTTGCCACTCTCGCATTCACACACATACACTACAGCCAATTTCATTCATTCATTCATTTTCTTTTCGGCTTAATCCCTTTATTAATCTGGGGTCGCCACAGCGGAATGAACCACCAACTTTTACAGCATGTGATTTACGCAGGATGCACCTAGAGGAACACCACACCAACATGGGGAGAATATCCACACAGAAATGCCAACTGACCAAATCGGGGCTTGAACCAGTGACCTTCTTGCTGTGAGGGGACAGTGCAAACCACTGAGCCACCGTGCCACCCTAACATTTAATATATATGTTTCCATTTTAATTTCTTATTATATTAGCTAAGATACTATTTCCAGCATACTCAAACTATGCTCTCCGTGGATGAAAGCGGCTCTCCGTCAGCATCTTCAGTGTTTGTGACCTGTTTTCACGCTTCTCTCCATAAAGCGGCGATTCTCCGGGCGCTCAGCTCAGGGTTTATTACATCCTCCACGCCTCGGCTCTCCTCAAGACTTTTATGTGTGCGTTTGACTCAGCAGCTCTATACGGATCAGCGCCGGCGTCTGAGCCTGGGATTCAATGAGCTGAGAAAACACTTATGAGCTGAGAGCGGCTGGAGATGTGGAGGCGCTGCTGTTTTTCGGTGGTTTTCTCAGCGTGGCAGGGGTTTAATTGTGGTGGTGGGGTTTTGCTGCTGGTGAATGAGCTGATTGAAGAGCTGCGGGTTGATCCTCCATCATGGCCAACCATCAGTCGGGCTTAAAGAAGCAAATCTAGCCATAATTGTGCTTATTTTTTTAGAGACAGAGAGAACATTGCTTAAACATACATTACAAATCGATTGTGTGGAACTTAAAATCTTACCGTGCAGATACAACTTCCACACAATTCCTTCATGTTGTCCCAAAACAAATTTCAAAAGTCAACTGAAGTAGATTGAACATAAAACAATTAAGTTGTTCCCACAAAACCTCAAGAATAGTGTTGATTAAAGCAAACCACTATCATATACTTTGGAAATGTATGTATATTTAAGAATATTGGACGGAAATGGCTCTTGAACATATATTTGAAATAGATATACCTCTAGAAAGTAAGTTGGCTGTGTGGATCCAGATACAGTAACGGCAGACAATAAATACCTTATGCGTGCTCTCATGGCTGCCAGTAAAAAAGCAATCACATGCAAATGGCTACAGTAAGAGCGGCCAACCCTAAGTAACTGGATAGATGCAACTATTGACATCTACACAATGTAAAAAATCACTTTTGTCGTCAACTTAAAGAAGGATATATTTCTGGGAAAGTGAAGGAAATTGAATATATTTTAGTTAGAAGACCTGACTTTGTTGCTATAAACGAATAGAAGATGTTGATCTGATAGATAAATATATGCTAATGTGTGTACATGTATATGGTTATACATATTCATATTGTATTGTGTGACATCCCCATGTGTATAATGAAGATGGTCAGTTGAGATTATTGTGGAAGGGATTATATTACGACATGCATTCTCACCCTGGATATAAATAGTGCTTTAATTTTTTTTTTTTATGCATTTATTTATTTATGTTTTTCTTTATGCTGTTTTTCATTTTATAATTTACAAAATTTGAGTACGACTGTGTGGTTAGTACACCTGACAATAATGTACGTAAATTGTATACCACTTAAGGTCACATATTGAGATTCAAATGTACCTTGAAATGCTGTATGATTGGACTCAATTGAGTGTTCACAATAAACATAAAATAAAATAATAATAATAATAATTAAAAAAAAAAGAATAGTGTTGATTCAACTACCATTACTTGCCTAAAATGTAGTGCAAGTAGAGTAAAAATATATGTTGTGAATATTACTCAAAGTATGAGTAAAAAGTAGACCTTTCAAAAATACTCGAGAGTAGTGAGTATTACGCTGTAAAAAGCTGATGCATTTACATGTAATTTGTGGATATGTGTAAACGTAACATTCTGTAGTGCATTTAGTTATCGCCCAGCAGGCATACAACGTCATAAGACGTTAATAATGGGTTAGATTTAGGTTGTGATGTCAGGTGACCAAAATTCAAGTAGCGAGCATTTAAGGACAATGTTATTTTGACGTCCAATAACGACGCCAAATGACATTAATATTTGGTTGATTTTAGGTCGTTTTAGAAAGTGATCAAAATCCAACGTTGAGCCAACATCTTAAACCAACGTCATAATGACGTCAAATACTGACATTTATTCGTCAGGTATGGCAACCAAAATCCAACGTCTGATAGACATCATAGTGGTAACGTTCACATAACGTCAAGCTGTAACATCACTAGTCGTTGATGGTTGATTTTAGGTAAGATGTTGGACATTGACGATGTATATTATTGACAAGCATATTTTTAAATCCAAAAAATATTATATTAAAAATTATGTTCATTATATTACTGATATATTGATTAATAATAAGGATATTTAAAAAACTGTTTGTTTTATCTGTGGTTCAAGCAACTTGAGTAAACAAAAAAAGAAAAGAGGACTTTATTTAACCCTATAGCCAGCACTCTGATGCTGCCGCACTGGGGCACTGTTTTTCCACATGTCAATATTTATGAATAGATTTCACCAAAATGAACACAAGTAATCTTGACAAACTGCACATCAGTTTAAAGCTACAACCCTCAAGCAGCCATTGCAGCTAGTTGTATTTGCTAAATGTGTGTAAGTTGTACAGAAAAAGCTTATTAGATATGGAGTACATATCATCATAATAACAACACACACACGCATTCATTGGTGTACATCATGGTTTATTTTGAAAGGTAAGAGTCCACAGCGTGAAAAACATCCCATTGAGCACATTTAGTCCACCGACACAATAGTGTTAAATTATGGATGGTTATTCATTTGTTTATGTAAATGTTTCTGCCGGAGACCTGTTTTACCATTGCTTTACCATGCTTTACCATGTTACTTACACATGAAAACAGCATCTTTGTAGTAAAAGGCAAGTCGATGTCATAGCTTACAGTGTTACGGATAAAATGAGACCACAAACTGAATAAAAAATCAAAGTTATAGTTACTAAAATATGAACAAAACTGAGTGTTTTGACCTTCTATGTGCTGTCATTGCTATCGCTCAGTCACAGTACTTCCTACTTAGCATGACTGTCAGAGAATTTAGCCAATGGCTGCATGATTCACTCGACATATGAACGTCTACTGTTCTACTACAAAGTTTTAAAAAAATTTGTCCTATAGGAAATTAAGATCAATATTATTAGCGCTCTCAAGCAGTATATTTTACGATTATCTATAGAACCAAACATCATTATACAATGATTTGCCTAATTACCATAACTTGCCTAATAGGGTATATGCTGAGCTAGTGTTGTTTCCATACTGATAAACTTCCGGTGACCTGTTATTGTGAGTTATTTTCCATTTTATACGGTTCCTTTTACAGCATCGATGTTGTAATGTAAAATAAATGCTCATATTATAAAAACGTGGCGGGGAAAATGTTATTTAATGCAGTGCTTCTTGTACAATCTGAGACCCACTTTATATCGGATATCACTCAGCCAGTGGAGATCGCTGATTTTTAAAGAAAACAGTCCTTAAATGCGCCAATTTTGCATTGGGGGGCATACAATTCACCGGAAACGATTAAACCAGGTTACTAGCAAATTAAAAGTCCAATTAGCATGCTTCGGCATATACCCCATTACCCCAAGTATCTTGAAAAATATATAGTCAAATATTATTTACTGTCATCATGGCAAAGATAAAATAAATCAGTTATTAGAAATGAGTTATTAAAACTAAAACAAAAATGTAGGCTGAAGCACATATTTCCGATCGCAGATCCTTTTAATTCAAACTTCTTCATCTGTTTTTTTAGGAAGCAGACACTGACGATAACCAGGGCACTTTGGGATTTGAGGAGTTCTGCTCTTTCTATAAGATGATGTCAACGCGGCGTGATCTGTACCTGCTGATGCTCACCTACAGCAACCATAAAGACCACCTGGATACTGATGACCTCAAACGCTTCCTCGAGACGGAACAAAAGGTGAGGTCAAATACACTAGTAAGATAAAAAAGACAGCAGGTACTGTGATGTAATAATTTGATAAACTTTTCCATGCCCTATGGAAAAAACAGCTTAAACCAGCCTAGGCTGGTTGGCTGGTTTTAGCTGGTCGACCAGCCTGGTTTTAGAGGGGTTTTGGCCATTTCCAGGCTGGTTTCCAGCCATTTCCAGCCTGGTCTTAGCTGGTCAGGCTGGAAAATGACCAGCCAAAACCAGCTATATCCAGCTTAAACCAGGCTGGTCAAGCTGGTTTTAGCTGGATTTAGCTGGTCATCATACACACTTATTTACACTCAAACACTACGACCAATTTTAGTTAATCCAATTCACCTATAACGCATATCTTTGGACTGTGAGGGAAACCAGAGCACACGGAGTAAAATTTGTAGACTCCACACAGAAATGTCAACTGGCCCAGCCGTGATTCAAACCAGCCACCTTCTTGCTGTGAGGTGACAGTGTTAACCACTGAGCCCTAAAGGCTGACTTGATGAGTTCATTCATTCATTTTCTTTTCGGCTTAGTTCCTTTATTAATCTGGAGTCGCCACAGCGGAATGAACCGCCAACTTATCCAGCATATGTTTTACGCAACGAATGCCCTTCCAGCTGCAACCCATCACTGGGAAAGACTAAGATAAGTTTAATTAGAATTTTCATTAGTGACCATGGTGCAGTGGTGCAGTAGGTAGTGGTGTCGCCTCACAGCAAGAAGGTCGCTGGTTCGAGCCTCACTGAGACAAGATTAAAAGGTTATTCAGACTGTGAAAAAAATGATTACACTTGCAGTGAATTTTTCTAAATTTCATAAATGAGTGACCTTGTTTATTCATAAATGTAAGCCTCGTTCTTTAATCTTTACCGACCTCTTTTTTGAATAAACAAGGGCATGCATGTTATCGAATAATGAATCAACTGATTATGAAAGTTGAACAAGTATTATGACTTACATTAAAGGAGCATTTTGAAACGTTGTAAAAGAGGTGATTATAATATGGAAATGTTATGCATGAACTAGCCTTTAATATTTTTCCATTGTATAAATTATTAATAGAAGCATTTTGGAGATGATTGTTAACGTTTATTTTACGCATATTATATTCACATATTTTTATTTTAGGATGTTTTAATATTGATATGCTGATAGTAAGAGTGTTTGGAACTGATTCATTCCAATCACATCTAGTGATAAAATTTTGTATCTTTTAAAGGAACAGCTCACCTAAAACTAATTAGTATTATAATATATTATAATAAACTATTATGTAATAATTTACTCACCCTGCACTTGTTCCAAACCTGTTTGACTTTCTTTCGTCTGCCAAACAGAAAAGAAGATATTTTGAAAAATGTTAGAAACCTGTAACCACTGACTTTCATAGCATTGATTTTTTCCTACTATGGAAGCCAATGTTTGTTTTTTTTGTTTTGTTTTTTTTACATTCTTCGAATCATCTTCTTTTCTGTTCAACAAAATAAAGAAACTCATAAAGGTTTGAAACCACTTGAGGGTACGTAAACGATCACAGAAAACAGTGTAAATGTCAATTTTTGCAACAAAAATTATATAACGTGCCTTTAAAATGTCATCAAAAGTTCAAAATCATTCATGTTTGCATTCTAAATTTACAGATTTTTTTTCAGCGTATATACAAAATTGTTCCATCATTGTATTTTGTTTTGCACCTAGCTAAGTGATACTGCTTTTGCTTCTGCATTAAACAGTGTTTTCATATTATGGTTTAGGTTATAAATATAATTCATTCTTGGATTATTGTAGATAATAAACACGAACAAAGAAAATCATGGATCTTACATGTTTTGTTAGATACACTCACCGGCCACTTTATTAGGTACACCTGTCCAACTGCTCTTTAACTCACATTTCTAACCAGCCAATTACATGGCATTAAGATGCATTTTGGGATGTAGACATGGTCAAGACGATCTACTGCATTTCAAACCGAGCATCAGAATGGGGAAGAAAGGTGATTTAAGTGGCTTTGAACGCGGCATGGTTGTTGGAGCCAGACAGGCTGGACTGAGTATTTCAGAAACTGCTGATCTACTGGGATTTTCATGTACAACCATCGATAGGGTTTACAGAGAATGATCCGAAAAAGAGGAAATATCCAGTGAGCGGCAATTCTGTGGGAGCAAATGCCTTGTTGATGCCAGGGGTCAGAGGAGAATGGCCAAACTGGTTCCAGCTGATAGAAAGGCAACAGTAACTCAAATAGCCACTCGTTACAACAGAGGTCTACAGAAGAGCATCTCTGAACACACAACACGTCCAACCTTGAGGCGGATGGGTTACAGCAGCTGAAAACCACACAGGGTGACACTCCTGTCTGCTAAGAACAGGAAACTGAGGCTACAATTCACACAGGCTCATCAAAACTGGACAATAGAAGATTGGAAAAACGTTGCCTGGTCTGATGAGTCTCGATTTCTGCTGCGACATTTGGATGATAGGGTCAGAATTTGCCATCAACAACATGAAAGCATGGATTCATCCTGCCTTGTATCAACAAGAAAAAATCTGCAGCAACTGCGTGATGCTATCATGTCAATATAGAGCAAAATCTCAGAGGAATATTTCCAGTAGCTTATTGAATCTATGCCACGAAGGATTAAGGCAGTTCTGAAAGCAAAATGGGGTCCAACCCGGTACTAGTAAGGTGTACCTAATAAAGTGTATAATCTGATTATTAAAGCGAAAAAGCTTCTCACCTCTGAGCTATAGTAATATACAGTAGTGTGCTACTTCCATCAAACACCATCGTTATTTTCCTAATGGACTGAGCAAAACTGAGAATAAAGCAGATCAATCTATTGAAGTCCCGCTAACAGCTAATCATCAACAAAGGTGCTTGGTTTACTGCGATGGGTTATCCACAGCTGGCAGTAAAGCGCCGTTCCTCTACTGCATTACCAGAGGAAAAATCTGACACTGATTGGCGTGGATGGGAATCTCATTGACTAATCAGTCCATTTAAACGCCAGCTGTCAGGCATCACAAACAGAGCGGAGATAGGCTTGCTTGTGTAAGGATGGCTCCCTATGGTCGTATTTATCACATATTTAGTATTCAGTATGAATAAAAATATGACTAGATGACTTTAAATGCATGTGTTTCTGATTGGTTGGTGTTTATTGAGTTATTAATCTTAACTGTATGTTTGTGTTTCAGATGACAAATGTGTCAAAGGAGCACTGTCTTGAAATAGTGGCCAAGTTTG